>NC_057803.1:60579145-60588289 GCF_018294505.1 Triticum aestivum | reverse complement strand
TTACTTGTTGGGATATCACAATATATCTTATTTAATTAATGCATCGATATACTTGGTAAAGGGTGGAAGGCTCGGCCTTATGCCTGGTGTTTTGTTCCACTCTTGCCGCCCTAGTTTCCGTCATATCGGTGTTATGTTCCCGGATTTTGCGTTCCTCACGCGGTTGGGTTATAATGGGAACCCCTTGACAGTTTGCTTTGAATAAAACTCCTCCAGCAAGGCCCGACCTTGGTTTTACCATTCGCCACCTAGCCTTTTTCCCTTGGGAGTCGCTCATCCCGAGGGTCATCCTATTTTAGCCCCCCGCGCCAGTGCTTGTCTAAGTGTTGGTCCGAACTGAGTAGACCGCGGGGCCACCTCGGCGAAACTTGAGGGCTGGTTTTACTCGTAGGATGTCTCATCCGGTGTTGCCCTGAGAACGAGATATGTGCAGCTCCCATCAGGATGTCAACACATCGGGCGGCTTTGCTGGACTTGTTTTACCATTGTCGAGGATGTCTTGAAGAACCGGGATACCGAGTCTGATCGGAATGTCTCGGGAGGAGGTCTATTCCTTCGTTGACCGTGAGAGCTTGTCATGGGCTAAGTTGGGACACCCCTGCAGGGATTTGAACTTTCGAAAGCCGTGCCCGCGGTTATGGGAAGATGGGAATTTGTTAACGTCCGGTTGTAGAAAACCTGAAGTTGACCTTAATTAAAATACATCAACCGCGTGTGTAACCGTGATGGTCTCTTTCCGGCGGAGTCCGGGAAGTGAACACGGTGTTGGAGTAATGCTTGACGTAGGTTGTTCTAGGATCACTTCTTGATCATACTTTTATCGACCGTGCTTTGCCTTCTCTTCCCGCTCTCATTTGCGTATGTTAGCCACCATATATGCTAGTCGCTTGCTGCAGCTCCATCTCATACCTTTTACCTTACCCATAAGCTTAAATAGTCTTGATCGCGAGGGTGCGAGATTGCTGAGTCCCCGTGGCTCACAGATACTTCCAAAACCAGCTTGCAGGTGCCGATGAGTCCGTGCAGGTGACGCAACCAAGCTCAGGAGGAGCTCGATGAAGATCTTGTCCTTTGTGTTGTTCCGTTCTAGTTGATCAGTAGTGGAGCCCAGTTGGGGTCAATCGGGGACCTTTGTTGCATTTGGGGTTCTTCTTTTATTTTGGTTCCATAGTCGGACCTTGATTGTATTTGGTTGATGTAATGCTTTATTCATGTATTTGTATGAAGTGGCGATTGTAAGCCAACTATGTATCTCTTTCCCTTATGTATTACATGTGTTATGTGAAGATTACCTCACTTGCGACATTGCTTTCAATGCGGATATGCCTCTAAGTCGTGCTTCGACACATAGGAGATATAGCCGCATCGAGGGCGTGACAAGTTGGTAATCAGAGCCTTCCCCGACCTTAGAAGCCCCCATTGCTTGATCGTTTTTAGCAGCCGCTGTTGAGTCTAGAAAAATGTTTTGAGTCTTTTAGGAATTTTATATTGGAGAGTTTAGGAATTCTTTTTACTTCCCAGTCTCCTCATCGCTCTGGTAAGGCATCCTGACGTAGAGTTTTGACTCTTCTCTTCTCAAATTTCACTAAAAAAATTTTAGGATCACGCGGGTATCTTGGAACCGATGGTTTTGTGATGAGAACATTGTCTTGGTGCCTCCTGTGAGGGGTTTTGTGGAAGTGTCCCGGGGAGTTGAGCTCCGAGGTGTTGTCGTCATAATTTTATTGTTGCAGTTCTGGAATACCCGAGTTTAGTACGCCGACATCGAAAATCTCTTTTATGCAGTTCGTTGGTGAGATAACCTCGACACCACCCAGTACTGGGGCGGGAGTTCGGGAGTATTGCCATAACTAGTATAACAGATGCTTTTCGAAGGTTGAGGTAGATGATTTCCGAAGGTTTCTTGGTTATGTGTTGAAGGATGGATACAGCTGGATGTAGGATTTGCTAGATTTGGGTGAGATATTATGCTTCCCCTGTATCCCAAACACCTGATATCATAACCGGAAAATTTCGGGAGTTTATAAGTGGGAATTCAAGTAGCTCTTAGGATATCTTTCCGACAGATGTATGATACGAAATTGGGGTTCGACGTCTAGTGGTCCGCCTATTCACGGTCGGTTTTACAGTGGTCTCATTGTGTCTTAAAGAGTCCTTGGCTATGCCGACTCGGGGATGCTTCGTTTGTCATGTGCACTGCCTTGTACATGATGGTGCTGTACGATCGAGCCCGTGTAGGCCCCACCACAAAAACTTCGGACGAAATCTCTATCATATGTTTGTTCTGGCTTATTCCGCAAGCCAATCCTTTGTTTTGTTTTGAGTTGTGGTATTCGAGTTGATTCGAAGTCAAATGTTGATTCCATACCTTTCCCAAACGGTGTTCTCATATTCCGATGTGAATACTAATCCTTCTTGATCATCGAGATTGTCATGTCAATCCTCTTCTCAACCGGTGTGCTTCTCTTCAAGTGGATCCGACCATTTCAATATTAGCAAGATCAAGTATCAGTTCTTCTCAACGGTGTTTGTTTCATCCGTCTCCAAATTGCCTTTGTTTTTCCCGCCCACCCACCCTTTTTCTTCAACGATTCAGAATTCTTAATCAAGTATCCATCTTATTGGTTATGAAGTCTCTCCATTCCTTTCCGTCAATGTTCTTACCCGGTGTTTTCCATGAAGATGTTCTACTAGCTCATCTTTCATCATTTTTTTCTTCTCCGGTAGATTTAATTCAAGCTTTGGTATCGACTGTAGTCTTTTCTTTTTCCCAATGCTTTTCTTATGCCGCTGTTCCTCATAATCATTCCCCACTTGCTATTCATTTGTTCCGGAGTGCTCAAGATATCCCGGAGATTCGTGTTTCCACTCTTTATCCGTTCAAGCTATTTTGAGGATGTTCTCTCATTCAAGCCTTTTAATTCAAACGGTGCAACCTCTCTTTTAAATCATTTCAACAGTGTTTCTTTTGAGTGGGCCCTAACCCACAGGTCTTTTCCCAGGATCTTTCCTGACTCTTCTTATTTTCCCGGAGCTATCCTCAAATTTCTTTTCGAAGTTTGACGTAAGAATGAATTGTCATCAGTCAAATGTCTTTCTCCAAGATCTTTCAAATTCATTTCATTGTTGATTCAACTTTTATATTCTTCTCTATTCCGGTGCCTCAATAATTCTTGGTGGTGTTTCTCGTTGTCATTCTCATCTTTTGGAGACCGAAGAAGAGTTTCTCTTTAATCTTGCTCCATTCTCTTCAAGATTCATGGTGCTAGCTTGTTGCCATCCTCTCATAATTATTTTCGATTGTGAGAATCTTTTTTTTCACCCATCAGGATATATTCAAGGGTATTTTCAGTTCGATTATCCAGAGCCCATCATTTCAGAAGACTTGTTTATTCTCAGCTTTCAGCTCCCGTCCTCCTAATCTTACCGGTGCATCGTTCAAGTGTTCTCCAATCAGCTCGTCATCTCTTCGTTCTCATATATCTAAATTCTCTCAAGCATCTTCATTCATTTGCTAATTCTTCCCGGTGTTTTCTTTATCTTCTCTTCGTTCATTTTTAAGTCTTACGGTGTTTCATTCAAGATTCCTCTTCTTACGTTATCATACTCCCGTTCTTTCAAATTCTACCGGTGGTTCGTTGAAGACCTTCTCAAGTTGACGCCATATCTATCCTAATCCTTTCTTCGAGAATAAGTAGTATGCCAAATCCATTGTTGGTCATCAATTTAATTGGTGAAGGATACGCATAACATAATTCTTACTCTTGTTTCACACAAGTGATTAATTCCTTATTCCGGAGGCTCATCAAATTCTTGTTTCCATTTGTTCATCTTTCTTTTCCGGAGTGCCAAGTTTTCTCTTTATCTCGTTGCTAAGCTTCATTTAAATCATTGCAAGGCTTCAACCTTATTCTTTTCATCCTCCATTTCGATTGATTATTTCTTTTATTTCCGGAGTTCTCATGAAAGTTCTACATGATGGTTCATCAAGGATTTAATTCCTTCTCCAACTTTTTCATCGAGATTCTTTTCTAAGAAGCTCAAGCTTTCTTCATATTGTAATCCGGAGTGCAATTCTTTCTTCCGTATCATTGGAGGTGGTATTATGTCATTTTTGATAATTTGAGTTCACTTTTCATGATCCACATGTTGTCAAGAATGAGATATTTTAAATCCATCAATCTCGTCATTGGAATTATCTTGGGTTATATTTCACCAAAGCCTTCCCTAAGGATTGTTGCTATTTATGGTGCTTATAAATGATCCAAGTTCTTCATTTATCCTCCGGATGAAATAAGTTTCTCGTCTCCTTGTTCTTACCAATAAAATTCTTTTCCCCGTCAGTGGCAGGTTTTCATCTCTTAATTTGAGATGTACTCCACAAGACCATATCAAGCTTATCCTTTCTTTGTTGGTTTTTCCAACAACTCCGCTCGACCCGTTTCCTAAGGGTGCCTTCTCAACCTCTTTTGTGGCTTAAGATGGCATTTTCTTCTCCATTCTTTTCCAATTATCTATATTCTATTCTTTCGTTCCGGAGGATTTGTGATGTTGCTCTCTTCAAACCATCATCTTGTTTCATCAAAGATAATGTTCTTTTCACGCCTATCCTTTTAACCGGAGTGTTGTGCCCTTTTGTTCAAGTTCTTTTCATCTTATCAAGTCTTGCATTTTTTTTCCAACCGGAGCGCTATACGAATTTGTTCTTCTTTGCTCCTCCTTTCTATCGGTGTGTTTTCAATTTTGTTCATCCCCATTGTATTCTTTTCTCGTATTTTCTTAACCTCTTCAAGGTTCGTGGTTTCACTCGTTTGCCAAGGAAGCAACTTGGTTTTACCTCTTCTCTTCCTTTTCCGTTGTCCCTCCGGTGCCATTCTAGATCTCGGGACGAGATCCTTTCGTAGTGGTGGAGTGTTGTAACGTCCCGAGACCGATGTGCCAGGTGTCCTCTAGTTATTCGTTGTTGTTGCCTTGTCATTGCTTGCGTGTCATGCATTGCATATCATGTCATCATGTGCATTTCATTTGCATACGTGTTCGTCTCATGCATCCGAGCATTTTTCCCGTTGTCCGTTTTGCAATCCGGCGCTCCGTTCTCCTCCGGTGGTCATTTCTACATTTCTTTCATGTGTGGGGATTAAACATTCCCGGATTGGACCGAGAGTTGCCATGCGGCCTTGGTTTACTACCGGTAGACCGCCTGTCAAGTTTCGTACCATTTGGACTTCGTTTGATACTCCAACGGTTAACCGAGGGACCGAAAAGGCCTCGTGTGTGTTGCAGCCCAACACCCCTCCATTTTGGCCCAAAACCCACCTAAACCTCCTCCATCTTCTCGGTCATTCGATCATGATCGCGTGGCCGAAAACCGCACCTCATTTGGACTCTCCTAGCTCCCTCTACCTCTATAAATAGATCCTTCTTTTTCGTTTTCAGATCTTTCCCCGAAACCCTAGCTTCTTCCTCCTCCCGCCGACGGACACGTCCACCCTCTCGTCGGACATGTCCGCGTGCCGCGCCGGACCAATCCCCGCCTGCCACGTCAGCGCGCCACTCCTTCTCTCTCCTCCCCGCCGCCGGGCCCGAGGGAGCCTAGATCGGGCCTGCCTGGATCTCCACCCGCGCTGCCTCGCTTGACTGTCGCGCCGCCCCGCCTCGCCGATGCTCCGGGTGCCCTCTACGGCGCCGACCACCGCCACCTCGCCGTCCCTCGCCACCTCTTTCCTCCCCGGCCGGCGAGCTCAAGCGCCGGCGACCACTACTCCGGTGCAGGCCCGGCCATGCCTCGATCTGCGTGCACCCGGGTCAAACCCTAGATCTGTCTCGAAGTGGTAATTTCTACTAAGTCCCCGAAATTCCCAGATTCATATACCCTTGTTCATCGTGCCGCTCCATTTAGATATTCCCAAATTCACAAATTCCCAGTCTCGGAGTTAATTGTCAGATCTGCTGCTCCATTTAGATATTTGTCATTTTTGCCATGATTATTGTGTGCATGATATGCCCTTGAGATCTACATATGTTTTGTTAAGGGTTTGGTCATCTATCCAGAGGTGCAACCCATGTATTTGTGTGATGTGTGTGGTGGCTAGCACAAGCTTGCAAAGTGAGGCACTTGGTAATGCTGATTTCAGGGACTTAGCATTTGCACCGAGTCCTTGATCTGTTCATTTCATGATGCCATATGTTCATGTTGTTTCCTAGTGATCCGTACCTCTTTTGAGGATGATCAGTAAGGATGTTTTGTTAATCTTGTAGTTCTCTTTCCATCCATGCCTTTGTTTGCAATTATGGATCACCCTAGCTTGAGTCAATCGAGCTCTACTTTTGTCATTTCGTGAATCTGGGCAGATTGTCTACTTGTTAGCGATTTTGCCGAGGATGTTGTAGTTGATCCGTGCATGCTATGCTATTGTTCTTGCCATTTCTAGCTTGTATTTTGTGTATTCTTGATGGGTGTATGCTTAGATTGTCATGCCTTGCTCTGTAGTGAGTGCATCGAGGTCGTAAACATGCCTACTTGATATCTGTTTCAGCATGCTCCAGTTTTCAGTAAGTCTGAGAACTGATTATGTTTTTGCCATATTCACATGCTTGCAATTGTATTTTCTGATCCCTTTTGGCTCAAGGTCACTAAGGTACTTTTGTTAAGCTCTTTGAGTAGCTCCATGCCATGCTTTACTTTGCCCTGTTCAGGTCCTGTAGAATATAGTTTTCATGCTCTGAAGTGTGCTACCTGATCTGAAATTCCAGACAAGTGTTAATTTCGCTAAGTCTGAAATCTGTTTACCATATGCATTTTTGCCATGCTTGTTTGAACCTGTTAATGTATGAATTGGCCATAGCTCAGTGCTAGACTTTTGTTAAGCATCAGGAATGGATCCCTGCCATGTATTTTGTTGCCATGTTTGAGTGCTGTAGCATGTCCATCTTGTTGCATTTAGTTGGCTACTTGCTGTAAATCGCAGACCGGTGTCATATTTGAATTGCTTGCCATTTCCAAACCGTAACTCCGATTCCGGTGATCTTTATATCGTTTTCAAGCGATTTCATCTCACCTTTCCAGTGGCACACTTGGATTTCCAAGTTGAGGCTAGGTTCATTCATTCCCTTGCAAATCATGCATATGCATCGCATACCGCATCCCGCATATCATACCATGTTCATGTGTTGGTTGTTTACTATGTTGTGTGCTTCTTTTCCGGTGTTTGCTTCTTCGGGTTGGTTCCGATAACATCGCGTTGTGAGGACCCGTTCGTCTATGTTCCGTTTATCTTCTTCATGGACTCGTCCTTCTTCCTTGCGGGATTTCAGGCAAGATGACCATACCCTCGAAATCACTTCTATCTTTGCTTGCTAGTTGCTCGCTCTTTTGCTATGCCTATGCTGCGATACCTGCCACTTGCTTATCATGCCTCCCATATTGTTAAACCAAGCCTCTAACCCACCTTGTCGTAGCAAACCGTTGATTGGCTATGTTACCGCTTTGCTCAGCCCCTCTTATAGCGTTGTTAGTTGCAGGTGAAGATTGAAGTTTGTTCCTCGTTGGAACATGGAGATGTTGTTCCTTGTTGGAACATGTTTAATTGTTGGGATATCACAATATATCTTATTTATTTAATGCATCTATATACTTGGTAAAGGGTGGAAGGCTCGACCTTATGCCTGGTGTTTTGTTCCACTCTTGCCGCCCTAGTTTCCGTCATATTGGTGTAATGTTCCCGGATTTTGCGTTCCTCACGCGGTTGGGTTATAATGGGAACCCCTTGACAGTTCTCTTTGAATAAAACTCCTCCAGCAAGGCCCAACCTTGGTTTTACCATTCGCCACCTAGCCTTTTTCCCTTGGGAGTCGCACATCCCGAGGGTCATCTTATTTTAACCCCCCCGGGCCAGTGCTTGTCTAAGTGTTGGTCCGAACTGAGTAGACTACGGGGCCACCTCGGGGAAACTTGAGGGCTGGTTTTACTCGTAGGATGTCTCATCCGGTGTTGCCCTGAGAACGAGATATGTTCAGCTCCCATCAGGATGTTGACACATCGGGCGGCTTTGCTGGACTTGTTTTACCATTGTCGAGGATGTCTTGAAGAACCGGGATACCTAGTCTGATCGGAATGTCTCGGGAGGAGGTCTATTCCTTCGTTGACTGTGAGAGCTTGTCATGGGCTAAGTTGGGACACCCCTGCAGGGATTTGAACTTTCGAAAGCCGTGCCCACGGTTATGGGCAGATGGGAATTTGTTAATGTCCGGTTGTAGAAAACCTGAAGTTGACCTTAATTAAAATACATCAACTGCGTGTGTAACCGTGATGGTCTCTTTCCGGCGGAGTCCGGGAAGTGAACACGGTGTTGGAGTAATGCTTGACGTAGGTTGTTCTAGGATCACTTCTTGATCATACTTTTATCGACTGTGCTTTGCCTTCTCTTCTCGCTCTCATTTGCGTATGTTAGCCACCATATATGCTAGTCGCTTGCTGCAGCTCCATCTCATACCTTTTACCTTACCCATAAGCTTAAATAGTCTTCATCGTGAGGATGCGAGATTGCTGAGTCCCTGTGGCTCACAGATACTTCCAAAACCAGCTTGCAGGTGCCGATGAGTCTGTGCAGGTGACGCAACCAAGCTCAGGAGGAGCTCGATGAAGATCTTGTCCTTTGTGTTGTTCCGTTCTAGTTGATCAGTAGTGGAGCCGAGTTGGGGTCGATCGGGGACCTTTGTCGCATTTGGGGTTCTTCTTTTATTTTGGTTCCGTAGTCGGACCTTGATTGTATTTGGTCGATGTAATGCTTTATTCATGTATTTGTGTGAAGTGGCGATTGTAAGCCAACTATGTATCTCTTTCCCTTATGTATTACATGTGTTGTGTGAAGCTTACCTCACTTGCGACATTGCTTTCAATGCGGATATGCCTCTAAGTCGTGCTTCGACACGTAGGAGATATAGCCGCATCAAGGGCGTGACAGCATGCCCCCTCCCCCCCAACTGAGGTTCACCTAGCAAAGTGCAAAGTAGCTAGCAGCCCCCACTCCCACGTGTCGGCACGAAGGGAATCCTAAACTATGAATGAATGCCCCCCAACCAAGGTTCACCTAGCAAAGTGTGAAGTAGCTAGCAGCCCCCCTCCCTTGTGTCGGCACGAAGGGA